>NC_137330.1:46214297-46217622 GCF_965287045.1 Carcharhinus amblyrhynchos
GGAGTTAGTGTCCTGGGAGGTGGGCTGTTGTGTTATTCCGAGGATGGCTGTTGTGCTGGAACCAACCTCATGGCTCAGACCCTGGTCTGTTTCTCCTACAGGTTGTCGTGGAATGAATATTCCATGTGTCCTCCTGGGGATGAATGAAGTGTCCTGGCAGCAGGACGCGGCTCGGATGATGCATGGAGGAGGAGGCGGCGGTGGTGGGATGCCTCCAGATGGTGGAGGTGGAATGGTGTTGAGCGCCGCAGCGGCCTCAGGAGCAGCGCCAACCATAGCCTCCAACAATCCTGGAGTCCAGCCTCCTCTCAGTGGCCGCTCTCAGGACGATGCCACCGTTGGTTATTTCTTCCAGAGACAGCCAGGGGAACAACTGGGCGGCTACTCGAGCAAACACCGCTGGCCCACGGGGGATGGAGCCCATATGGAACATCAGGTGGGTTCTCTCAGGCTCAGATCCTCCTTTCATGCTGGAATGAACCCTGCTGCAAAATACTTCTATCCCTTCCTCAGAATTTAAATTGGAGCTGTATGCACTATTTTCTATTAGCATGTTACCAACTTTTTATGCTTCGGGTGTGGTATGTGAAAGAAACTTTTGGGATGGCTGGCTGTTTTTATGTAAGTTTGGCAGGATTGTTTCTTATTGTTCTTTGTTTGCACCCTTCTACAAAGGTAGTAAAACAAAAGCAGTTTGTTTTCGGTGTTGCGTTAAGATGTTAAGTTCTCAGCATCTGGATGTATAAATAATCTTTTAAATATTGCTTATATTTGCAACGTTCAATTACAAAATTTGGAGCAGCTTTTAGCCATTGTATCTTGTTGTATTCTCCCTGTTTTGATTCTAATCAAAATGGTGTATTTAAATCATCTTATTTACAAATATTTTTACAACAAGGTCTCATTTTTTTCTTGAATGGCAATGTTCCACCTTAAGTCAGTTGATTATGATGATATATAGCACTGTAACAATATTTTTTGAGTTTGCAATATCTTCCAGTATCAGTTATCAAAAATTCTAACCACTAATTCTTTTACAGTGTGCCCTTTTTACACATTGTTAAAACTACTAGTCTTTTTTATTCTTTTATGCAATGTGAATGTTGCTGGCACAGCTAGCATTTGTTGCCAATCCTTAAGTGGCCTTGAATAGGTGGATGGTGTGCCACCTTCTTGAAGTGTTGCAGTCCATTTGGTGTAGGTAGACACACAGAGCTATTGGCAAAGAGAATTTTAGTAAAGGAACACATAAATTCCAGATCAGGGTGTGTGCGGCTAGGAGGGGAACTTGCAGGTGATGCTGCTCTGCACCATCAGGATGATAAGAGGTTGCAGATTTGGAAAGTACTGTCAAAGGAAGCTTGGCAAGTTACAATTTGAAATATTTGGAAATTCAACTTGAGCTTTTTTTTAAAGAACTTATAGCTAGATCAGGTTTAGAAACTAAAAATATATACAACCGTTTCAAAATTGTGATACAAGTATGGGGGTGCTTGGTTTTTCAGTGTTGCAATGTGTACTTTTTGTGAAGCTGTAAGTTTTTTCACTTGATTTGATTTATTATTATCACATGTATTAGACAGTGAAAAGTATTGTTTCTTGTGTGCTATACAGACAAAACATACCATTCATAGAGAAAGAAACGAGAGAGTGCCGAATGTGGTATTAGCTAGGGTGTAGAGAAAGAGCAACTTAATGCAAGGTAGGTTCATTCAAGTGGCAGCAGCAGGAAAGAAGCTATTCTTGAGTCAGTTGGTTTGTGACCTCAGACTTTTGTATCTTTTTCCTGACGGAAGAAGGTGGAAGAGAGAATGTCCAGGGTGCGTGGGGTTCTTAATGATGCTGGCTGCTTTGCCAAGGCAGCGGGAAGTGTAGACTGAGTCAGTGGATGGGAGGCTGGTTTGAGTGATGGATTGAGCTACATTCACAATCTTTTGTCATTTGTTGTGGTCTTGGTCTGAGCAGGAGCTGTACCAAGCTGTGATACAACCAGAAAGAATGCTTTCTATGGTGCATCTGTAAAAGTTGGTGAGAGTCATAGCTGACATGCCAAATTTCCTAAGTCTTCTGAGCAAGTAGAGGCATTGGTAGACTTTCTTAACTATAATGTCAGCATGGGGGACCAGGATAGGTTGTTGGTGATCTGGACACCTAAAAACTCAAAGCTCTCGACCCTTTTTACTTCACTTGAGGAAATTGTTAATTATGGTGGAGTTGACTGCTTTGTATTACATTTTAAAGGAGATATAATGAATGGGCAGAGTGTTTAACTTACATTTATGCAGTTTTATGAGTACTCTTTTGAAAAGGGTCTCTGAAACGAGAAGAAAGCAATTCAAGTATTTTGAAGCGTTTTTGTGTTTTGTAAACAAAATACTTCCTGTGTGTCAGGTTTTGCACGTGCAAATTAGTGTATAGTAGAGGTGTCTAACCGACAGCTGGTGGGCCACGTGTTGGCTATGAAACCTTCACCCTCTTTCTTGCAACCTTCTAAAACAGGTGATCAGATTCACTGCTTGAGTACCTTTGTGAATATTCCTTGTTTTTTTCTGTCTTGCACATCTTATGCTGGCGCTGTTTTCATTTGAGAGTACTAAATATCATATGTGAATCTGATGCTGGTGTTTATATTAAATCTACTTATTTTGTGACAGCCAGTCTACTGTTCTGATCCACACATACGTTGCAGGGATAAGGGAACTGAATTTAGCAATGTAAACAGGGAATCAGTTTACAGACACCTTTCTCCCAGAATCCAAACGAAAGCTTTTGCGTGAATGTGGCTTGCTAATTGTTTCAAAAAGACATGCGTTTGGACAGTCAAGATGTAAATAATATGGCAAATTTTTTTGATACAAGGAGATAACAGAATTTTTGTGATTTTTTTCATAACTTTAGGTGCTCCTTTATTTGCTAAAAGGAAAATTGATCTTAGAGTAGTAAGCAATTTTAAATGTTTGTACTTGGAGCATGTTGTGAACCGTGTTTCTTTATGCCATTTTGGCCTTGTTATTTTTGTCTGTTGATTATGAATAGGAAGAACCTATTGATATCTGTAGATAAACCTCCCCCTCCCCCACTGCATTTTCCTGCTTTGAAGACTTCCTCAATATCATGTTTCTTTCAAATATTGGTTGTTTTGAAATACTCTAAATAAATTAGAGTAAAGCCATTACATATTGATACTGTTATCACTAAGTCCGAGAGACACAGGCTTGAACAGATAAGATGGACAACCAGTTAGCTGTCTGCCTGGAATGCAGTGGTAACCCCGATTTTCATTTCTGTAAACCATCTTAAAACCCTCACCTCTAACAGTAAGTGC